>NC_056598.1:28745703-28780703 GCF_018340385.1 Cyprinus carpio | reverse complement strand
TTTTTTTTTTTCAATAATTTTTTTTCAGAGTGCGTGTGCGCGCAGGTCAGCGCTGTTTATGTTCCTCTGATCTCCGACGCGCGCTCGTCGTGCACGCGCCCCGCACAGGATGATCTTGTTACATTGTAGCGCGGCGTAACTGTGCGTCATAAAGAGGAAGAGCGCTTGATTCAGGCGAATAGAACGTTTTTAAACTTTCAGTCGGATACCTTGTAATTCTTCAGCTGCTCGAGAACGTTTGGAGTGCGGAGGAGCGCAGCTGATCTCCGCAGCGGACGCGGGGGGGGTTCGGTGTCGGTCCTGACCATCGAGATCCCCGTGGATGACCTCCAGAACCATGTATCCGCACGGAAGACCCCAGGTACCGCAGCCTAATCAACTTTACTTTCCAGATCGTCTCTAGCGGATCGCCGAGTTGCGCGCGGGGGCCCGGTTTACCGTGCATTATGTTTGGTGTTAGGGTCAGGGTTAAGGTCACGATCAAGAGTTAATTACAGCGTTATGGGTTCAGTGATTGATTCACGGGCTGAGAGAAAACACACAGGCCTGGAGTCCCATTACAGTCACCGTAAGATATATATAAATGAACCTATTATTAAACGGCGCGTCTTTTAGATTGTACATGATTCTGTTCTGCGTCTACACTTTTACTACACTTTTTACTTGTAATATTTTAATTCTATATTTATATATAAATATGTATTGTTATTGTATATCACCCGCACACACACACATATTATTTGAATATATTACTGTTCTTGACACGAATCTTTATCTATATTAATCTACAATCAAGAAACCTCAAGAGGAACCACAACTTAGTTGGGGAAGCCCTTCTCCTCAAGACACACACACACACACACACATATATAAAAACACACACACACACACACACACACACACACACACACACACACACATATATATATAAAAATATATACATTATTTATATATATATATATATATATTAAATATTTATATTAAAATTGTAAAATTATATTATATTAAAATTTTAATTAGAACAGGTGTAATTCTTTCACATAAAATAAATAATTTTATTTCACATATACATAATAATAATTCTATTTTATGTAATAATTATTTCAATTTAATTATTTGTAATTCACATGTATATAACAAATAAAAATAAAATGTGTATGTAATATATATATATATATGTTTTATTTTAATATTTATTTCAGATATTACTTTAAAATTCTTTTTTTTTATTTTTGTATATTAAAAAGTCATGGCAATAAAACACGTTTGAACTGTGAGAGATGGACAGATGTGCATTTGCAGAAGAGGAGGAATGAGGCATTATTCAAGGCAGAACTACAGTAGAAGGACATTCATGAACACAGGGAGAGATTTGTGGCTTGTGTTTGCTCTGTGTGGTGGAGGGATGGACAGATGGATGGACGGTTGAATGAATGGTTTGTTCGAGTTATTGCTGCATGTTGCTACATATGGATCCAGGCCACCCCACTCTCCACTGCAAATGTCATGTTCCATCATCGTCACTGGGCAACACGATGCCACACACACACACACACACACACACACACACACACACACTGAGCTGCACTTCAAAGCTACCTTTGCTATGATGGCATGTTATTACAGGCCCATGCAGACCCAGTTTTGTGGTAACATGCATTAGCTTTAAAGTGAGGAATTTTCGTGTGCATAATGAATGACCTTTAGAGAGTGTGCAAATGTGGTTTGGTTTGTTAGTGTGTGCTGTTTTTACATCTGTGGGTTTGGTAATACGTAATGACTGTGTGTGCTGTGCCTGCTGGGCTGCTGATGATCTGACTCCAGTGGGCAGCTTCTGTCTGCTCTCAAAACCCTGATACAGGACGCTCATGCCCGCTTTACACCTGAGATTAACATCTGCCTCTCTGATCTCAACCATTCGGATACTGTTGTAGTTTTTGTAAATACTTTAAATTGCTGTTTTTATTTTTAAATTTTAATATGAGATCCGTTTTTGTCATTTTAATGGTTAGTTTTTGTTTTTCATTTCAGTTAAAGTTTTAGTAAGTTAAACAAAATTTTGCATTAGAAACTACATAGCTGAAAAAACAAGTCTAGGTTTGTATTTAATTGTTATTTTAGTATCATTGAGACACTGTAAACATGTTTATATGTGTTTGAATTAGTTTTTATTTCTCTATTTTCCATTTTAATTATATTCATTAAATTATTATTTTTATACCATTATAATTTTAAAATTGTAGTAAATTGTAGTGTATTTTTTTTTTATTATTATTAATATGTCTTATATTTTATTAATTCCAGTTGTAGTACATCAAGTTAAACAACATTTCCCTGACAAATACCTGAAAAAAATGTAAAGTTTATTTTATTTCATTTATTTTTATCAGTTGATGTTTATTTTATGTCAGGTAACTAAATTTTTTCTTTTATGGCTTTGGTTTAAGTTTCAGTTTATTTAACTATAATAACCCCAATATATCACAAGTGCTCAGCTGAGAATTGTTTTCAGTTCTTTGATCTAACATTTCAAAACACAGATAATAGACAGTTGAGTTTGCAACCCTTTGCTATTGTTTAAGGATGCATAATAAACATTATTATGTGAAATGTTTTAAAAAGACAAAGATAGTTACTGTGCATTTAAATTCATAAGTGAAAGAATTGCTCAGGAAACTAATGACTGGTGACCAGTAGTCATTGTTTACAAGTATAAAAACAATATGTTGGGTTTATTAAAAATGTAAAGATAGATATGCAAATATGTAAGTGGATTTAATTAAGTATGATATTTACAGTGCTTCAGGGGAGTGGACGGTTACTGCTGAGCTCTTTTGCTTTTGGTGGATCTCATATGCTATTTTTACTAATCAATTTCTGCAGGGAAATGAATGTGAACCATACAGTTGCACTCCACTCAGCACTGTGCATGTGTGTTCGGTTCGTACGAGTGTGATGATAATACCAGATGTAAGCAGCCTCTGACATGAAGCAGCGCAATGTGTTTTTCGCCTGCATATGTGTGTGGTTTGTGCATCTTACACCATCTGTGCTGTATTTACTATCATTACGTTGATGGTGTTAATGATCAGATCTGGCTTTAGCACACACTAGCTCTACTTGCACTTAACATAAAATCACACACAGTTTAACATCTCTCAAAACCCCATCCTGTCAGTTTTATGTGCACGTTTTTTAAATAAAAAAATTCCATAGAAATACTTACAGTATGATTTGTAGAGTACAATTGAGTACATGCATTTTTAATAGAGCAAAATAAGCACACTGGGGAAAAAAAGGTATTTTCTCCAAATATGTAATTTATCGCACTTTACTGTAGTTTGCATTGTATTACAAAAGGCATAATCCATGTCCATACATAATTTTTTGCTGTTGTTTCAAACACAGTACAATGCAATGCACTATTCAAAATAACACACCTGTAAAATAAAATCAATACAGAAAAGCCCAATCAAGGCATCATTGACCTACAGTTCACAGCAATGTTTTTCACTACTGAGATGTCAGATAGCAGAGGGAGGATCTGTTTACACAGAATGCTGTTGGATTCGATCTGTGCTCATTTTCTATCCATGCACACATGCGCTGGATGGACTGATTTGGCCGTTATGTGACGTCTGATGGTCTTGAACCATTAACACATTTTCAAGGCACTGACTTTGTTGTGTCAACTCAAAAAGTTCAGCTTTGAAGACGCTTTCGTTCCGTGCCATCTGCTCTCAGTAAATGTGGTTTGATGATACGTATTGCAGGTAGTAGAAGCTGTGACTGCACACACTGCAGAATTTGCACACAAAAAAAAAGCATTTAGATACTTCAAGCTTCAATTTCTGAGATGGAAGGAATGATTCACCTAAAATGAAAATATGGCTGAAATTGTACTCACCCTCAGGCCATCCAGAATGTGTTTCTTCATCAGAAGATCTGAAGAAGGTTATAATTCCATCACTCGCTCACCTGTGGATGCTCTGCAGTGAATGGGTGCCGTCAGAATGAGAGTCCAAACAGCTGATAAAAACATCACAATAATCCACACCACTCCAGTCCATCAAATAATGTCTTGTGATGTGAAAAGCTGCATGTTTGTAAGAAACAAATCTATCATTAAGTCATTTTATCTTTAAATTGTCACTTCTTTTAAAAATATGAGTCAACATAATCAATAATGAACTCTTCCTCCAGTGAAAAGGTCCGTCTCCTGTTGTCCTCTCACTTTAAAATCCACCCACATGTTTGTTTAGAACTGTTTTGCACTGTTTGCTTGTAAACGGTGTTTGATCTGTGCATATTTCTCTCCTGATTCAGACAAGAGGTCTGATTCAGGAGAGAAATAAAAACATCTAAATAATGGATTTGTTTCTTACAAACACACAGCTTTTCACTTCACAAGTCAGTAACTGATGGACTGGAGTGGTGTGGATTATTGTGATGTTTTTATCAGTTGTTGGACTCTCATTCTGACGGCACCCATTCACTGGAGAGGATCCATTGGTGAGCAAGTGATGCAATGCTACATTTCTCCAAATCTGTTCTGATGTAGAAACAAACTCATCTACATCTTGGATGGCCTGAGGGTGAGTACATCATTTGTTTGAACAATTCCTTTAATCATTATTTATGATAACGGTAGTTTTGTTATTTTTTGATAATTAGTGGCATCAAATGAAGATGTAAAATGAACAGCCCTAATAAACAGATAAAGTGCAGCGGCTGCACGTGTGTGTGTGTGTGTTGGAGGCGGTGGTGTCAGTTCTCATCAGAGCAGTATTGTGTATCGAGGCCTTAACAAGCTGCTCATCAGAGCTGATGTACAGTACAGATTCAGTCTCCTGGAACGAAACGATCGCTCTGAACAGATGTGCTTGTTTTTTCTCTCCTGAACAGCTCTGTTTTTGCCAATAGCAGCAATCCGCACAGGAAGCGTCGATTGGGAACGCAGCAGGTTCATGTGTGGTTTGCACACACACGGCTGTTACTGCTCTTGTATTTGTGCCACATGTGCTGAATATTTCAGCAGCCTACGGTTATTCACGGCTCTGTGATTTCCCCCTCCCCGCTCCGTCTCTATCTTGTCTGAAAGTGCCCTGCACAGTAAACAGTGTGAGATAGATGACTGCGTTGTTTCAGGGCTGGTGTGAGAGGAACAGTCTGTGTGACAATTCATGGCTCTGTCCCGCTGTACTCGGCTCTTGTTTACTGACCAAAGCCTCAATACAGCGTTTGTTGGCATGGTCAATCAGACAAAATATTATTTTATTTTGATGCGAAAGGCACAGTGCAAGTAATATTTTTGGCATGTCTAATCAACTAATTAGTCTATAACAGACTAATAAACTAGTTAATTTGATTTATTTATTTGTTATTTACAGTTATTTTACTTTGATGCAAAAGTTCAAGTCATTTATGATGGCAATGTCTAACAGACAAAATATTATATTATTTAATTCATTTATTTATTAGTTGTTTATTTTTATGAATAGGGCATAGTGCAAGCCCATACATCATCATTTTTTGCCATTGTCTAACAGGAAAATTTATTATTTTATTTTATTTGTAATATTATTTTTATTTTATTTTATATTTAATTTTGATGCAAAGCGCAAGTCACATAATTTTTGTTGGCAAGGTCTTACAGTCAAATTTTTTTTTTCATTTTGATAAAAAAAATCACAAACCAAAACAACACAACATCATTGCATTGCATAATTCAACCATTTTATTTTATTTTTAATGTAACAGTCATCGTGCTAGTCCATACATCATCATTTGTTGGCATGGTCTAAAAGACAATTTTTTTTTATTTTTATAATTTTTTTATTTATTATTTTTTTGATTTTATTGCAAAAGATATAGTGCAAGTCCATAAGCATCATGATTTGCTGGCATTGTCTTTTGCATGATTTGCTTGACAATTGCTGTCATAGTTTGTAAGAAGTGCTGTTAGCTGTAAGTGATGGTCTGGTTTCTATCAGGGGTCATATCAAGGTGAATATTGAATATGTGCCTGCAGTCAGTCTCGTGTTTTTGATAAAGCTGACACAACAAAGCATTTATTGTCAACGGCAGGGCCATATAAAGTGTCTCTTTACTCATGCAGTGAAGCCTCCATTGTGCGGTCAGTGTGTGTGTGTGTCAGAGGATTTGATTGTGTATTCCAACTTACACTAAAATTACAAAACACTGAATTTAAAAAAATAAACATTATGTAATCTATTCAAATCACACACACACAAGACCATACTGTGTCATTTGTTGCCATTTATTATATTATTTTATTGTAATGAAAAAGGTGCATGTAATACAGTTTTTTATTTTATTGTGCATGTTAATACAGTGTTTTATTTTATTTTATTTTATTTAAATTTTTATCGTAAGGCATAGTGCAAGTCCATACAGCTTAATCATACAAGATGTTTTGCAAAATGAAAATAGTTGTACCCCACCAAAGAACACTATTTCATTGAAAACATAATAACATAACACAAAACATGAATTTTACATGGAATCGTCATGAAAATAGTATCAGACCCACATTTTCCCACACAGGGTATGTTAAATGAAGAACTGAAAATACAATTTGCCATTTATCCTTGTATTGTCCTCCTGAGATTACCTAATATGATTACTCCATACAGAGTAATTAGCAATGTAATCCCATTACAATGTAGAAATAGTAAATCATAGGCTAACCGATGGCTCTTTGGAGTGACGTCCCTCACAAAACTTGTGTGTTTTCTAGGCTCCGCTGGTGTCAGGCCACGCCGGCATGAAATTCACAGTCCTGGAAACTCTCGACCATATAAAAGAGGAATTCCAGCTGTTCCAGGCCCAGTATCACAGGTACACCTCATCCTGGAGGATTCATCACAATATTATTACAACAAACTCTCCAAATGTAACTCAACCGACTCATAAAATTAAACCGATGTTCAAAAGCTTCCCACACTCCTTGATGTTTACTGCTGTTTACTTCATTTCCTGTAACTGCATGTGCAGTTATGTTGTGATTTAGATCTGAATGATGATCTCCGTCCTCTCTGAACTGCAGTTGGGATCACCTGTGCAAAGCCGATGAGATTATCTAACTGTAATGCTCGAAATCACTCCAGCGACTAGAAACGGCTGTATTCGCTGATACAGACTATTAGCCAGCTAATCCTGATAGTCTCATTAGGAGCAATTACAAAAGCTACTCCACGTCTTTCTTTAGAACAATAAACATCGGTATACATTATAAAATGGGATCGGCTTCAGTAATAGTGGTAGTAAAAGTGGTTCTGTTTCATGTTGGAAGGGCTGACATTGTCACATGACCTCACAACATGTGTCGTTTTCTGTTTTTTCAGTCTGAAGCTGGAATGTGAGAAGTTGGCGAGTGAGAAAACAGAGATGCACAGACATTATATCATGGTAAGAGTGACATCCAACAACATTACCCATAATCCTCAGCTGTGACTGAGCTGATAGTTGTGGTTGATCGATTTTGTTTTTTTAGTGGCCAGTTTGCTCTTTACCAATATAATGGCAGTGCTTATGTGGCCATTGACCACAAAAGCAGTCTTAAGTCTCTGGGGTATATTTGTAGCAATAGCCAAAAATACACTGTATGGGTCAAAATTATTGATTTTTCTTTTATGGCAAAAATCATTAGGACATTAAGTAAAGATCATGTTCCATGAAGATACTTTGTAAATTTCCTACTGTAAATATATCAAAACTTAATTTCTGATTAGTAATATTCATTGCTAAGAACTTCATTTGGACAAATTTAAAGGGGATTTTCTCATTATACTCCTAAATATTTCAACCTCAGATTACAGATTTTCAAATAGTTGCATCTCAGCCAAATATTGTCCTCCTAACAAACCATACATCAATGGAAAGCTTATTTATTCAGCTTTCGTATGACATATAAATCTCAATTTGAAAAAATTTACCCTTATGACTGGTTTTGTGGTCCAGGGTCACATATAGTCAAATACCACACTGAAAACCTGGAATAAGTAAATAATGTAAAAATAAATCAAATGATATATATTGTATGTATAAAATAATATTATATATTGAAATTACAGATAGTAAGGTAATCCATTGCATTACACATTTTAGGGAATATAATCAGACTACTTTTTGGTTACTTTTAGATTACTTCGGACCTAATTTGTTGATCACATTGATTTAAATAGAATAATCTTGTGTCGCTTATGTCGAAGAATTAGGGAGAATCAATACATTGTGAATTATTGTGTGAATAATATGTTATTATGTAATCAAAGGTAACTATAATCTGATTAAGAGTATTGAAATGCAATATAATCTAATTACAAGTACCTAATTTTTGGAATCAGATTACGCAATCCAGATTACATGTAATCAATTACTACCCACCCAGCACTGTGTATATAAAGTTGTGTAGTTTTAAGTTTATTGTATTTTATATTTTGTCTATTTGAAATTCATTGAAAAAGGCAAGATGAATGATCTGTTCTCAAGGCATTTGGTCATTTCGGAATTGAAAAAAATCAATAACTAACTTTTCTGTCAACTGGCAAAGCTGCATAATTATTGGTTGATGCCGATCATTTCAAATTGGCCAAAAATGGGATAATTAATTGCATAGGCATATCTTTCTTTCACAGCTAATAGATAGGAACAAGTACTGAAAAATTATACATTTGATAATTTTGTAATGCATGAATTAGATTAATTATAAAAAATAAATAACAAAATTAAAAATGTATGCATTGTATTTTTATTTTATGCATAGTGTCATAGTGCATGTCCATACAATTTTATTTGTTATTGATAAATGCATAATGCAAGTCCATACAATGTAATCATACAAGATGTTTTGCAAAATGAAAATACACACAAAATGCTCAATTTATAGTCATGCCCTACCAAATAACACTATTTCGTTGAAAACTGGGATACAGTTGTCTGAAAAGTACTGAAAACTGACAAATAATGGAGTTTAGATCCTGTAGCTCAGTTGATCAATATTGAACACACACCCTGAATGCACTATAAATCACTTTAGATAAAGAAGTCTGTCAAATGCATAGATACAAATGATGATCTACACACATTAATATAAAAGAGAAATGAGTGTCAGTTCTTTCACTGTGAATATGGGTCATTTCTGGCCTCTGGTAACACATGCAGAGCATTTCTGTCATCTGGGTGGATGTAGTTGTGATTTATGTCGTGTAATTGAACTGCCCTTGTTTCCTTCCACAGTATTATGAAATGTCTTACGGGCTGAACATTGAAATGCAGAAGCAGGTGAGTGACTGATGTGCCTTTGCATTCTGATTTCATTACAGAGCAGCAGGATCTCTGTGTAATGAGCTTTACAGTATGAGGTGTCCTTATGTGCGGGAATTATGGGGTCTGGTTGGCAGGTTAGTGATGGCACTGAATGAACGAAACACACATTGCTGCTGGGACGATCACACTGAAACTACATTATCAAGTGTTTGATAGGGATGGAACAGGGTTTTGAATGCAGCAAGTCTCCAGTTGCAGGGATTGAACCTCAAACTGTCGTATCAGTAGCACAGACATTAGATTTCAGGTGTTACAGTCATTCACTTCAGCTGTGTAAAAGTTTGGGCTTAGTAAGATTTTTAAATGTTTTTGAAAGTAGTCTCTTCTGCTCACCAAGGCTGCATTTATTTAATCAAAAATATAGTAAAACAGTAATAATGTGAGGAATTGTTTAAATTTAAAATAACCATTTTCTATTTGAATGTATTTTCAAATGCATTTTAATACTAAGTCATAAAATGAATTTTCAGCATCATTGCTCCAATCTTCAGTGTCACATAATCCTTCAGAAATCATTCTAATATGCTGAACTGCTGCTCAAGAAACATTTTTTCAACATGGTCATTATAACTGTTGAAAACAGTTGTGCTGCTTTATATTTTTGTGAACATTGTGATACATTTTTTCATGAATCTTTGAATTTATTTGAAATAGATATCTGTTTTAAGATTATAATCGTATATGTGAACATTGTATTTAATCTTAATATTTATAATGTGTGTGTATATATATATATATATATATATATATATATATATATATATATATATATATATATATATATATATATATATATATACACTGTATGCTGTTTTATGGTACTGTAGCTTTAATGTGGATAGAAACTGTACAATCTGTATTTTCCTCAAACATACAGTATTTAAAAGAAAGCATAAGGTTTGTCTGTTTTCATTTTTCTTTGTTATTTTAAGGAGGGATGTGCTGTATACATGCGATGTGCCTGATTCAGTGTTTTGTTGGGTATTTACTCTGAAGCAGGGTTTAAGCCTGACTACTCTATATGAGCAAACACAAAAAAAAAAAAAAAAAAAACTTAGAGTGGGCTAATCCAGATAAGACCCCTGCATCTCTCCTTGTTTTCCAGGCCATCTGTTGGAAATGCCTGGATTTGAGAGTGTATGTGGGTCAGAGTGTGTGGGATCAGCCGGAATGGAAGTGTGTACATATGTGATCTGTGTTTGTGTGTGTGTGTGAGATGTATTAAATGCACCTCTGTCCGCTAGGAAAGACCCCTATCTATCTATCTATCTATCTATCTATCTATCTATCTATCTATCTATCTATCTATCTATCTATCTATCTATCTATCTATCTGTCTGTCTAAAATGTACTTTTGACTAAAATGGCATGTATGTTTCGATGATAAAAATAACACTTTTGTTAATAATGTGAAAAACGGTGTCAAACTGCAACAGGCCAAACTTTAATCAAATTTTATTTACCTATCAAACATACAGGGTTTAAAAGATTTCTCTAAATATAATAATAAAATGCAATGTATAATGTGAAAACGGTCCTAAGCGAACAGCACATACCGACGCATGAGCTACTGTTCTGTTAGAGAAACAAACCAATAGACCTCAATTAGCCTGACTGTTTTCTTTAGTGTGTGGTCTGTTGTTTGATGGGAGTTTGTGTGTTTGTTTCTGCAGGCAGAGATTGTAAAGCGGCTCAGTGCTATATGCACTCAGATCATTCCACTGCTGTCCCAAGAGGTGAGCACACACACACACACACACACACACACACACATCCTCTCCGAGCTGCTCTCCCCCCGTGACTATTGACACATGAATTATTTACAGCAGCGGTGGTCATCAACAGAGAGCTTCCAGTCGCCCACCTCTCCCTAGATCAATATTTCATACTGTTCTTTTCTAAGCCTCGCTGAGTGGATTTGGTTATTTTGTAATCATAAGGCCCTCTGGGAACATCAGGCCTGCCACAGAGACAACAACAACTCTTTTCAGTTGATCTGCTGTTTGTGGCACAAGCGCTTCTGCTTTGTTTGTGGTTCTTCACAATGAAAGGTGCTGTCGTGTAGCAGGTTTGGCCTCGGGTGTAGTTTTGCATGTTTGCTCTTGATCTTTGAATATCTTCTCTATTCATGCGTCACATGGGAATTTGTGTGTTCTTGCAGCATCAGCATCAGGTGGCTCAAGCAGTGGAGAGATCCAAACATGTTAGCATGGCCGAACTCAACGCTATCATCGGGGTGAGTCTGTTTACTTTCCTGTCCTCTGATCAATCAAACATCAGTAGAGTTTTCTGTGTGAGCTATGGCAAGCTGAACCTCCATCAGCCATTACAGTCAGCTCGCTACTGTCTCTCAGGGTTATTATAGTTCATTAAAACTGTGATAGATAGATAGATAGATAGATAGATAGATAGATAGATAGATAGATAGATAGATAGATAGATAGATAGATAGATAGATAGATAGATAGATAGATAGATAGATAGATCTCAAGGAGATAGATAGATCTCGAGGAAACATTTCTCATATTCATTTAGTTGAAAATGATGAACTAAAAGTGAAATAAAATGATAAAAAACTTATTAATATTAATAGTATACAAAAATATTATAAATATTACAAAAATGTACAAAAATAGTAAAACTTTAGGAAAATGTTTATTAAAAAACATAAAATATAAAAATAAAAACTTAATTCAAACTATTAATAAAAACTATAATATAATAGTATATAATTTATACTAAAATTGATTTTCAGATGTGGTCATATAATCTTTAGACAATTTTGGACATTTTATATATGTGTATGTGTGTGTGTGTGTGTGTGTGTGTGTGTGTGTGTGTGTGTGTGTGTGTGTGTGTGTGTGTGTGTGTGTGTGTGTGTGTGTGTGTGTGTGTGAGAGAGAGAGACCCTGCAGCACAAAACCAGTCTTACGTTGCTGGGGTATATTTGTAGCAATAGCCCAAAAAACATTGTATGGGTCAAAATTATCTATTTTTCTTTTATGCCAAAAATCATTAGGTTATTAAGTAAAGATCATGTTCCATGAAGATATTTTGTTAATTTCATACTGTAAATATATCAAAACTTAATTTTTTGGATTAGTAACATGCATTGCTAAGAACTTCATTTGGACAACTTTAAAGGCAGTTTTCTCAGTATTTTGATTTTTTTTTTTTTTTGCATCCTCAGATTCCAGATTTTCAAATAGTTGTATCTCGGCTAAAAAAAATGTACCCTCATGGTTTTGTGGTCCAGGGTCACCTATATGCTTTGACTTGACATTGACTTGACATTTTTCTCTCCGTTCCCCCTTTGTAGCAGCAGCAGTTCCAGCATCTATCCCATCATGCCCAGGGCTTCCCTCTGACGCCACACCCCTCAGGACTGACCCTGGGAGCGGGTGCAAGCCTCATGGCTCTCCCCGGGGCTTTCCCGTTCCCCCCACACCTGGTGCCTAAAGATGACCTCACTCACCCTGAGCCCCTGGACTCCAGAGGTGAGTGGGAATCTATTAGTGGTTTTAATCTGTAGTCGTGTTGTCAAACGATTAATCCCATCCAAAATAAAAGTTTCTGTTTATGTAATATATATGTGTGTATTGTGTATATTTATTATGTATATATAAATACACACACATACAGTATATATTTTGAAAATATTTACATGTATATATTTATATAATTTATATTATATATAAATATATTTAATATAAAAATATATATTTTTCTTAAATATGTACATGCATATATATATATATATACAGTACAGACCAAAAGTTTGGAAACATTACTATTTTTAATGTTTTTGAAAGAAGTCTCTTCTGCTCATCAAGCCTGTATTTATTTGATCAAAAATACAGAAAAAACAGTAATATTGTGAAATATTATTACAACTTAAAATAATAGTTTTCTATTTGAATATACTTTAAAAAAATACTTTATTATTTTCAGCATCATTACTCCAGCCTTCAGTGTCACATGTAACATCCAGTCTATCACATGATCATTTAGAAATCATTCTAATATTCTGATTTATTATGAGTGTTGGAAACAGTTCTGCTGTCTAATATATTTGATGAATAAAAGGTTAAAAAGAACTGCATTTATTCAAAATAAAAAAAAAAATTCTAATAATATATATTCTAATAATATATTTTCTTTACTATCACTTTTTATCAATTTAACACATCCTTGCTGAATAAAAGTATTGATTTTATTTTAAAAAAAAAAGAAAGAAAAAAAAAATTACTGACCCCAAATTACTGACCAGTAGTGTATATTGTATTGTATATTTATTCATCAAAGTATCCTAAAAAAGTATCACATGTTCTGAAAAATATTAAGCAGCAGAACTGTTTCCAACTTTGATAATGAATCATCATATTAGAATGATCCTAAAAATTCAGCTTTGCATCACAGAAATAAATGATAATTTAAAGTATAATAAATTTAAAAACAATTATTTTAAATTGTAATAATATATCACAATATTACATTTTTTTCTGTATTTTTGATCAGATAAATGCAGGCTTGATGAGAAGAAGAAACTTCTTTCAAAAACATTAAAAATAGTAATGTTTCCAAACTTTTGACCTGTACTGTATATATATATATATATACACATATATAATAAATATACACAGTATGCACACATAAATTATAAGTAAACAAAAACTTTTATTTTGGATGCGATTGATTGTCTGACAGCACTAATCTATAGTCATTTCAAATGATGGTAGCATTTCTTGTATGACCATTAATTTATTGCCATATACCATTACTACTATCCCTTGAGGCCTGACTGCTTTTTGCATACTTTAAAAGGAAGTACTGTACATAGGGAAGCATGTGTATTCAGACATGGAGACACAGATCAAACTCCATTCACAGCAAAAAAAATTTCACAGAATTTTCCTCCACCTAGAAAAGTAGTCCTACCTCAAAATGATTATTTAGACAACTAGACAGCTCAAATAGCAACATGTGTACATTAAAAAAAGCCCCATCGACATTACTGTAAATAAGGGTTTTTTTTTCTACATGCCTGAGATTTGATCTATAGACATTAGTCTGAAATGAATCTGGAATATTCCTGATATTATTATATTGTGAATGCTCAAGATAACAGGATCATCATATCTCAGTGAGTCAATCCTTCTGTGTCTCTCTTCATTTCTGCAGATGGAGCTCCAAACAGGGTGAGTATTAAACCTCAGTGTTCTGTGGCGTTTCGTCAATATCTGTCTTCTCATTGGTCCATCCATTAGAGAAGAAGATTATTTGTGTGTTTGCATGCTCTTGTTTTCTGCAAGGATTGCACTGCTGATTGGATTTTAAGTGTTCAGTTGGATTTTTTTATAGAATTGCATTTTCTAGAATTAAAAATGATTTCTGACATGCATTAGGTTGCCATGGAATTAGTTTTTTGTTGTTGTTGTTTTTGATTTATTATATTTTTTATTCCAAGTCATTTCCCATTCTCCACCATTTCCATAGAAACGGTGCATTTGTGGATTTGACCCAAAGAACCATAATCTTGCAGTCGTTTAGTTTACTTTTCATTTCTCATGTTGCAAAAATAAAAATCAGACTGAGGGACTATTGGCATTTGATCAAGCTTCAAATTAAATATGATTTTTAACAATTTCAACAGTCAGAAAAAACTCTATTTTACCAACAAAATTTACCAACAAAATTAATGGTTATCTACATGTACAGTATGCATTTGTATGAAATTGTCTAAAGTCATGTGATACAGTATAAAGGTTTAAAATATGCATTCATATGCATAATCATTCTTAATATCAAGAGAATTTATTATTAACCTGTTTGCTATTTATGGCTCTTACAAAGAGCTGTAATGTTATGCTGTAATGTTAATGCAGGTGTTGCATAATGTGAGGCAGTATCATTCATTTGTTATGAGGAATCAGATTTTTTTGAATGCTTATGTCAAGATGCAAATAAAAAGGATAGAACTAAATCTTATAAAGTTTTTTTGTAATTTGTAAAGAATTTAATTAACTCTCCCAAAGCCAATTTTGGGTTGATTTTCCACTTTTTCTTTTTTTTTTTACACTGTAATTACTATTATTGTGTTATAAAATTTCACTGAATCATTTCCCGTGTTAAAATCACAACTATATCTGCACAATGACAATAACTTTGAATCTGTTTAAATCTAATTTAATCTAATATTTCTGTAATATAGAAAAATAAAAAGGTTTCTAATATTTTTCTAGATAAGAGCTTATGTATAATAATATTTGTATATTTTAAATATTTAATGAATGAATTCATATTTAAAAAAAAAATTTTTGAATGAAGAAGTTTCATAATTTAGAGTCCTTTGACTGTTGAAAAAAATACTAATTAAAGAAATGAAAGTGTGAGATTATAGTGGTTATGTGATGTATGTATATTTCAGAGCGGCAGCGGCTCTCCGCTGAGTCATCGGTCTGCAGGCCTGCGTCTGGGTCTTCCTCCTCCTCCTGCTTCCTCTTCCTCATCCTCTCACGCTGATATGGACAGTAAACGGGGCGGCGCAGACCAGAGCAGCACAGGACGAACACGACGGGTGAGTCGAGTCAAGACCGAAACACACTGCTTCCTCGCGTTACAGTTTAAAATCATCGCTTTAAGATGCATTTAAGTTCATCCTGAAGTCTGTGTGATTTTCGCTGGTGCTTCCATGTTCAGCTAAACTACATCACAAGACTGCTGACGGCGACTGAATATTAATGCTCATTATTTATTTAAAGTGATATTTCATCCCTGGTTCATTGACTTGTGAATTCACTCATCAAACTAGAGGAAAACTGCTCAAATGCTGCTCTTCCGTCGCTCCAGACACATCATACAGCTTTCAGTCTCAGTTTAAGTGTCAATAAATCTCAGATGATTCTCCTGTCGTTCCCCTGGAGAAATAAAATATAGACATAATTGAGTCAATAGTTGTCATACAGTAGGATTATAGACCTCTAAAATTAATGTAGTTAGAACGGCGCTGTAAATTAGTTTTGAAATGTCATTAAAAATGTTTTTGTTTGTTTGTTATTTTAGTATTATTTATATATAGTTACAGGTTTTTATTAATATTTTGAATGAGTTTTTATTTTTATATTTTCAGTTTTTATTTTTATATTTTCAGTTTTTATTTTAAATTTTATTTAAACTTTTTTTAATGTGATTTGTTTTATTATTATTATTAATAATATTGTTTTATATAATTAATACAAAATTATTCTAATTAATTATTATTTTGGTTTTTAGCTTTAGTTCAGTTTTAGTTTTTGTTTATTTCCAGTTATGTCAGTGCTTCAGCTTAAAACTATTTTATTTATTTATTAATTTTTATTTGGTATCTTGACAAACCTGAGGACAGTTTGAGAAATTTATGGAGAGAAACATCTGAGAAATGATGCAAAAGCCTCTAATTTGTTTTCAGTTCATCTCATTGCTGAAGGTATTTAAGCTCATGATTGGGTTGGTCTGTTCCTGTGTGCTTCCTGCAGGAAAGTGGCGGTAAAAATGAAGACGCGCTCAGAAGAGACAGCAATAAAGAGGTGTGAAAACAGTTCTCGCTTTCTCTTTCTTTCATTATGCAACAGTCATCAGAAGTCAGTTTTGATTTCTAAACTTGGTTATATTCACTGACAACATAAGTTTTATCACATTATATAATGTTCGAAAGATCGTTAGTTCAATACTTTAAATTTCTAAAAATGTCATGATACTTGGATTCATATATTTTCCTATATGTTCATATTTGAAAAAACTAGAAACATGTGATCAAACACTGTATTGTACAGTTATTGTACAATTTAACCAGGTTCATAAATCATAAACTAGTCATAAAAGCTCCATTTGGCATCACAACATTTTTACCTGGTAAACAGAAACATCAAATAAAAATGATATAAAAGTATTAAAGTTGAAGTAAATGCATGTAAAACCTAAAGAAAAAGAAGTGTGTTCCTGTTCAAACTATTCAGCCCCCAAAAACATGACAAACTTCACCAGGAAGCATTAAATATGATCAGAAATGATATTTGTTAGTGGTATTCTTCTGAGGTGAGTGTTCATGAATGGGGTTAGTGATTTCAGCACAAACCAACCCGTCCTGCATTGATTGTCTGTGCTTTAAATTATACTGTAAATTATACTGTTAAATCCCATTGCCTCCTGTTGAAGAAGTCATACTCAGGTGATATCTGCATGGGCAAACACTGCTGTAGTTGCAGTTTTTGATGGCGTCTTGCGCTGTCTGTTTGCAGAAAAGTGCGTCACCCGCAGGAGTCTCTCCCAGATCGACGGAAGGGAACGGACTGAGCAGCTCTCCGGTCCTCCGGAAGAATCCATCCAGAGAAGGCTCTTCCTCCCCTCGCTCTCAGCCGCGCTCGCCTCTCTGCAGAAGCCCCACTCAGGTACGCATCGATAGGAAATCATCTCATGATGTATCATACAAATACTCAACATTTCCCATAAAATAGGGTCTGAAACCTCGTCCTCTTCATGCCATTTAAATGTTTTGGTAAATTATAGCTTATCAAAAATATCTAGGGCCCCTATTATTTCCATGATACAGGATCACACAAACCAGTCATGAAAATGGATTTTTGCTGTAAAATGTGGAAAGTCACTGAATTTGTCAAAATTTGGATAACCAGATCAAAAGTAGGTCGGTACACTTAATCAAATCACAATATGACTAGAGTCTGTGATATTAAACTGCAAAAGACTGCTACTGAAATATGAAGTGATGAGAGTCTCTTTATCAGCATTTCCAGAGAAAATATCATCAAAGCTTTACACTACAACTCCCCAAAATAAACGTCTGCTTTTCTTAAAGTGATGATAGCAATAATAATACAGGTTATTATTTTTTAAAGGAATATTACACAGTTTTCATACATGTTTTAATTTAAACAGTAAACCACTGTTGTGCAAAAGAATTGTTCCAATTTATTAAAAAGATTTATTAAATTGTTGAAATGTCATCCATTTTTGAAAATAAATTTGTTTTAAATCATAAAGCACAGAATCCAGAAAAAATTCAAACAGACAACCCAGAGTTTCTGTAGACAGACTTCTATTATTGTTAAAATGTTAAGAAATTGTAATTTTGTTACATTTATTTTGTCATTTTGAGTTCAATTTATTAGAGATCCTGTTTTGATGAATACAGTTTAAATAAACTATTAAAAACCTAATCCAGAATGAAAAAAGCAATCATAGAATTTCTGAAGAAAAGAGAGACATTTTATAGGGTCGTCTTGTTGGTAAAATTTTAATAAATTATCATTAATGGTTTCATTGATTAGATATCCTTTTGGATTGTTAATATTTTATTTAAAAAAATGAAAAATGTAATCCAGAAAAATTAAAACCCAAAACACAGAAACTGAGGGGAAATAACATGGAATTTTTGAAAATGTAAAACACATTTCATAGGGCCCCATTATTGTTAAAATTGTAGTAAATTATTACATTGTTAAAATATTGTTGATTCAACTAATTAGACATTCTTTTTTCTTAATAAGCTGTAATTAAACCATTAAAAACGTAATCCAGAAAAATTGAAACCACACAGAATAAAACAAAATTAGGGGGAAAAAAATATGCATTTCATATTGTCCTGTTAATGTTACAAGTGTATTAAATTATTACATTGTTAAATGTTTCTGTATTCAGTTGATTAGACGTCCTTTTTGATTAAAACCATCGAATTTTGGGAAAAATCAAATGGATTTTACAGAGCCCTAATAATTAGTATTATTAAAATAAAATGTGAAGAGAAGTTTCTGTGGTTTAGTTGTTTTACTCTCTGTGCTCTCAGGAGAAAGTGAGATCTCCGTCTCCTTCAGCGTCCCATGAATCACTCTCTCCTGGCTCCCCAGCACCTCCCCGCCCTCTCTCGTCCTCCGCCCGCGGCCCGTCTCCCGCTCTCAAACACTAGGTACGTCCTGACTCATGCTTTTACAGCTTACAGTAAACGTGGGCGGCAGGGGGATGGTTTTCAGTCGGATGTGATTTCATCTCTCGCTCGCCTCCAAATGGTTTTTCCAATTCCTGCAATTCATTTACAGTGACGAATGCTTATACACCTTGACGTCTGGTTTTCCTCACAGGACCCACTCCAACCCATGGAGTGAGACTAGTGAAAGACAGCCGCTACCCCTCCCCAGCCCACCCTTCCCAGAATGCACGGGGCCAGTCCCAGAATGCTCGGGCCTGGGCATCAGGTGCCTTGTCAGAAGCCCTTCATCCATCCTCGTGGCCCTCCGAGCCGAACTCTGAGAGAACCGCATCTGTGTTCTCACACGTAATCAGCCAATCAGCTGTCTGACAGCTCTGTCAGCCAATTAGAAAGAAAGCTGAATATTCTGGTAAGAGTGTAAAAGTGTAACTTTTATATACTACACATTATTATTGTCACATAATTTATTCATATTTCATATTATCATATGTTTTTTTTTTTAAATATATATGCATTTTAAGATATAAGATAAATATAAAAAATAAATAGTTTTTATTAAAATATTAATATATGTATATATATATATAAAATTGCTGATAAAAATCTATTGTTTATTTGAAGATGATGTGTAAGATCCTAGCATCTTATGTCTTTAGTTCTGTCCTTAACACCTCCAGCAGTGTTAATGTGCACAATAACTGCAGCTAATGCTGTGTTTGGTTTGGTCTTTCAGTGTGACAGGCTTCTCCGTGTCATCTCCCACACAGAAATGGACTGAGATGCTTTTACTGCCAATCTGATGTCAAAACGAGTTCAAAACAAAGACATGGGAACTTCTAGACAAATGGACATTGAGGTGTTCCTGTTATAGCACCATTTCACTTTCTCCCCCAGAGCTTTTAACCGTGTCAGTAAAGAGCTGGAATCACCCTGAAGTCATCGCACCCCTTCCCCTCACTGAAGCAGACTCATTTTGAGTGCATAGCATTAGTTTCAGACAGTATTCGAAGAGAAATGATGCTGTTTTTGCTTGTAATAAACAGGCTTCTGTTGTTCATATATGAATACTCACTTTATGATGCTAAATGAAGCAATAAAGCATGAGAATCTGTGCTGTGTTGTGAATTAAATCATGGTCAAAGGATGTTGTTGGTGTGTTTATATTCACAATACAACACAATCTTGAGTGCTCTGTTGCATTTTAAAATGGTTAATGCATAATAAAGACATATTAAGTACACAAAGGTTGATTAAAATGTAATTTTATTAAACAGATTCATGTGTCATAATATACACAGAGCGTCTCCTAGAGTTTTGTAAACCAGGACAGTTCAGCTTTGAACAAACTGAAGACTGTGTTCTGTTGCTGCGCTGCTTGATTTCAACACTAGGCTGCGCTATAATCAAACATATCAATCTGTGTTGGGGCTTGTGTCTGCTTTGCTCCATGTTGAGCTAGTTATGAGATCTTCACTGCCAGTCTACGCAAATGGAATGGCTGGACTGTTTGTGAGCAAACTTTGATGGTGTTAACACTAATGGTTAAAATGACTGCTCAGCTGACGTCAAACACTGATAGATTTAGTGCATCTAAAATCATTTACTAGATGAGCCAATGTTTTGGCTGAAGTGGCCGAACAGTTTTATCTGACTGATGTAAGACAGCATCGTGAAATATGGCCGGTCAAACGCAGGTCATGCATCCCAGAATGCTTTGAGGATGAAGCGCTGGAAACATTTTTGGGTCGTGTTCTCATAACACTGATTGTTGAATACTGGGACCGAAGTTCAAAATGAAATTGGATCAACATGTTCAGAGGATTCCATTTGAAATTTGGTGAAACTTTTTTTTTTTCACTATTTTTTTTTTCTTGTCAGTCACTCGATATGTGTTGACATCCATACAGATTCAAATACTGACTGAGAAATACAGCATTAGAATCAATATTACAGTTCGGTTTCAAACTGATTTCGGATCCATTTCTTGAATTATCACCATAAAAAAAAAAAATCTGTTCACAAACTCATATTTTGCACATGCAGTAGGGGGAGTTGTGGCCTAGTGGTTAGAGAGTTTGACTCCTAACCCTAAGGTTGTGGGTTCGAGTCTCGGGCCGGCAATACCACGACTGAGGTGCCCTTGAGCAAGGCACCGAACACCCAAACTGATATTGTAAACATATCTTTATATTTTAGATATTGTACAAAAAATTACAAACTAAAATGAAAATGGAAAATATAAAAGAAAAGTGTGAATAAATTATACAAAATAAAACTGAATATAAAAATTTAAACAAAAGAAATACACTAAAGCTTTAAAATGAAAAAATCTAAAAATAAAATGATATAAACTAGCACTTGTTATTAGATACTAACATATCTTAAAATGAGAAATACAAATCTCTGGACTTTTAGGATAATGTTTTTTTTTAAGATAGATTTTTTACCCCTTGAGTTGAAATATATTTGAGGTATATATTCCAATTATTGACATACATATACTTAGAAGTATTGAAGTATTAAACGGAGGATGGCTGATTTTAGGGATAGTAAGTGATTGTTGATTTTGATCAAATAAGGAGGATTGTATGAAATGGTACTTTTGTGATAATGGTTAAATGATCATTCATTTAAAAGTGGAGAACTTTTTGGGGTTTTGTCCCACATCTCAAGCATCATGCTGAATGGAGAAACTCTTTTTGCTGGAACATAGACCGTAAATCAAGCTCTTTGTAGTAGCAGGACGTCACGTGTCTGTGACACAATACACGAATGAAAACAGCCAAACCAGTCCCACCTTCAGACAATTATATAAAAGACATTTTTAATATACACTCATTACAACAGACGCTTTGCCTTGAAGACATTAAATGTGAAGTCAGTGTTTCTCAGATGTTTCCAGACCTGCCCGCAGAGAATCATTTACCTGGTGACAATGAAGCTGATATCAACAGTCCTCAAACACCATTCTGATGAAAAGAAGCAGGACTTACATGTGACATTTTTGGCTGCTTCAATTCCCATGATTCCCTTATCATCTCTTTGTTAGATAAGAGCGAGTTTTTGGCTGAACGGCACTGGACTGAATTCCACAAAAATTCCTCCAATTAAAGAGACATGCTGAATATGAAATCATATTTTTAAATGTATGTGAGCATGCGATAATTAAATTGGATTGCTTGGAAAAGTTCAGTGCATGTATGGTTAGAGATCTGAACAAACTTTAACAGCAAGTATGAGCAAGAACAATAATAATACTTGGCCCAGCAAACATGTAATTCAGATAACAGACATTGAAATATGAAGTGTTAACAACTGATAAGATAAAACTATTACAGACATCCGAACTGTGAACAGTTTCAAAACTTTTCATTTGTTTCCATTTGAGTTCATTTACAGCAACGGCAGAAGAAGCTGTAGAAGAAGTTTTTATTATTATTATTATTTTGAATGTTGTATAAACCAATACAAAACATACCAAGAAAAAAAAAATATATGTGCAACATTTATATGCTATACACACAAAACTTCTTATAAAGTCACAGATGCCAATCATTACAAAATAATAATTGGACTAAATAATAATTGGTTCATATATAATGTCTGGAGCTCGAAGCATAAGTGGTTAAGATTAATTAATTTTTAGAAAAAAAAGTTCAGTAGCTTCAATTTAATCAGACAATATTTTTTCTTTTGGTTTTGACAAGTAATATGTTAATTTATGCACATTAATGCACATTTTTTATAACGTATATTTCACAGCCAATCAATTTTTTAAAATGATGTATTATCCTCGAAGTTGTGTGTGTGTGTATGTATGAATATATATACATACATACACACATACACACACACACATACATACATACATACATTATATATATATATATATATATATATATGTATATATGCACAAACTTGCAAAAATCCTGCAAAAATACTCATCTTTGCTCTGGAACATTCAACTAAAAAATACTTGTAAGCATGAGCCACAATCTTCTTCACATTCAGTGTGTAAGTCACTCTGTGAGCTCATTTATTTTAAGGCCGGTTTTCTGAGACTAAATCAGAGTCACAAGAGAGTCTCTGTTCCACATAGAAGCAAAAAAAGAGGGAGACATCATTCATATTCACTAAGTATAGTGTCCATAAAAATTGCAGCATTAGCAACTCACAGTAGACAGCAGGTTCTGTTGTGCAGGGTACACATGAGTGATCGTCAACAACTTCAAACTAACAAAGGAATGGCTTATTTTTCCCAAAACAACATAATAGGTGAGTGGGGAACAGAAAAATAAAAGATTGCTTTTCCTTCATATATAACATGAGGGAAATTTTTTATTTTAATGAAAGTTTCCCCACACTAATAACATAATAGGTGAGAGGGGAAGTTTAAATGTATGCCAGAATACATGATTTATTTTAGAAGAGGAGGCTTATGTGACGTTCTCCTTTTTAGCTGTAGAATAACAAGTGACGAGAATACTTTTTGTACACAGAGAAAAAAAAAGACTTTATTCAACAATTCCTCTCCTCGTGGTGCGGCTGATACAGAAGAGCGTATGCCAGGCAAATCTGAGCAGTACGCAGATGGCGTACACTCTTCTGTGTCAGCCACGCTGTTTTCTGTCAAACCAAAGCCTAAATACATGTAAAAAACGTATTCTTGTGCTCAGATTTGCCAAAATGGTGCTATGCTGATTTGGAGAGACACAGAGGAGAGGAATTGTTGAATAAAGTCATTATTTTTGTTTTCTTCGTATACAAAAAGTATTATTGTCGCTTCATAACATTACGGTTGAATCACTGATGACAGATGGACTATTCTGACGATGCTTTTCATACTTTCCTGAACCTTGACACTGTTATTTATTTGGCAGTCTATGGGACAGTCACAAGCCTCCCGGTTTTC
This sequence comes from Cyprinus carpio, assembly GCF_018340385.1. Classification (NCBI taxonomy): domain Eukaryota; kingdom Metazoa; phylum Chordata; class Actinopteri; order Cypriniformes; family Cyprinidae; genus Cyprinus; species Cyprinus carpio. The sequence goes on along the minus strand of NC_056598.1, from coordinate 28,756,461 downwards.
ATCCAAAATATCTTAAATTGTGTTCCGAAGACGAACAACGCTTTTACTGGTTTGGAACGACATGGGGGTAAGTGAATAATGATAAAATTTTTATTTTGGGATGGAGTATCCCTTTAAGTGTCTAAACCTAAAGATTATTTTAGGGTAATTCATTCAGATAATTCTAGCGCAAATTGTACGACAAATGAGGATGGAGGATTTTAAGACAATATAGCATGCCCAAATACTTTTTCTACTGGCAAAGTACACGTATTTGTACTTGTATACCAATTTATTATTATTAATATTTGAATATGTGAGCGAAAGCTACTAAACCAATGTTTAAATGCACCTTACGTTTAAAACATATTTAAATAGACATTTCATTATATGGAAAGGCATGACGTGAAGAAAAGAAAGTCGCTGGTGATCTTAACAGGCGTTTTTCACTGGAAATAGGCACATAAAACTAAACAATCATGATGCTGTGGAAACATTCAGTACAACATTCTGCAAATCCATTTTTGAATCTAAGTTTTTTGTCATGTTATGTAGCTCCGCCCCTTAGTGAATCATCATTGGTTCAGAATCAGCATACAGCTTTTTGATTGGCTGTGATTTTAACTTTCCAAGCAGCATTCGTTCACTTGGTTTGGACGCGGTGATAATATTCAGAGATAAACAGCTGTTTAACATTTTACATCTGATAGTTAATATTTCCTAATCCTTATTGCTGGATAGGATGGTTAGTAAGACTAATTTTTCATGAAATACATCGATATATATATGTGCCTCGGTTAGCTAGTGGTTTTCATTAAACAGTTGTGTGAGCGAGCGACGCAACAAATCTAGATTAAAATCATGAGTTGTCATGGTAGTCTTTAGCAAATTAAACATAAAAAGTATTATTTTATAAAAATTATTGATGTTATGCAGAATTTCTTCTAGTGTGCAGATATAATAACTAGCCTAGTTCACCAAAATGTTAAGTTTAGAAAAAGTAATAATAGTCACTATAATCCAGTTTATATATATATTTACATATATTGTATAAAACCGTACAAAATGTCTAATTGACAATGTGAGAAAGACCTTTCTTGGCACCTGTTCCATGTTCAGACTTCTCTTCCTGGATTTCTTACTCAGGGCAACATTAATTCTTGTCTTCTAAAGGCTTAGAATAGTTCACTTTCTTTCGCTTCCAACAGCAGAACTATGGCGAGTCAGTAAATGTCAACCGGTGGTTTTGAGGTTGTCATGGAAACGACCAGTTCCCCTTGGAGAAGTTCATCTTTGTGCTGAATCAATAAAGTCCCTCACGGTTCATTAGATGTCAGGCGATCTGTGCACTTGGCGTATATGAGTGTGCATAGGACAAGACTGGGTATAAACGGTCTGTAGAGAAGTATAAAATCTAATATTCAGTGTTAGTTCATGCATTCACTCGCGCTCTCTCATTGTGTGAAATGGGAGTGTTGTCCTGTGGAAGAGAGCGCAGTCAGTGCCAGTGTACAGTGTGTGTCTGTCTGTATGAGACGTGCTGCAGCATCCAGTGCTGTCACAGGTCAAAGGTCAGGCTCATACAGGCCTGCTGTTGGTGTAATGGTTTCTGTCCGTGTCTGCGATCTGAAGGCTGGGCTTGCGTTCACTGTCTTCGTTTTCAGCATTTTCAACATCCGGACAGCGAGGGGGGCGCTCTTTGAAGAAGTCAGAGACGTATCGCACCTGTGACAGAGAGAAGAATGTCTTAATGCAACTTGCAGATTTGTAGAATTCTAATAAAAAAAATAAAAAAAATCTATTATATCTATTATATTTTTATTATATATTATTATTTATTAAAATATTATTTATTTAACCAGGAAAAAGTAAATAGCTATATATATATACTGTATTTTTATTATTATTTATTTGATTATTATTATTTTAAAATAAATAAATTATAATATTTAAATATATATGTCTGTATATATTATTTTAATTTTTCATGGTGAGGTTAAATAAATATTATATTATTTAATAAATATTATTTACACACACACACACACACACACACACACACACACACACACACACACACACACACCACACACACACACACACACACACACATCATTTTAAAATAATTTAACATAAAAGTATTAATATGAATTTTATTTACATAAAGAGCTTGTTTCCAATGTATTTAGGATCATTATGATTTTTACATTTTGATTGTATATTTTTAAAAACACTTGGGAAAAAACAACTATTTGTTAAAATTTGAACATTTAAAAAAAAGTGTTTAATTTTTTTTAAATTCCTGGAGAAGAACTTCTAAATAAATAGTACATAAATAATGCAAAATATAGACCTTTTTATCCCTATGACCACTAAAAATTATTATAAATTATTTTTAGAACATTAAAAATATATATATTTTATAACATCTATAAAATATTGATGAAAAATTCCTAATTTCACACTCACACATATACACACACACACACACACACACACACACACACACACACACACACACACATATATGCTTAGTTTGGGCTTAATCATGGACATATTTCACAGAATCCTAATGTTCCTAAAACAGGATTCATTTTCTTTATATGCAAATTATTTGCTAATTTGCTCATTTTTGTGGTGAAATGTAACCCGAACATGAGATTTAATGAGATTCAGCGCACTCACCGTGAGGACTGCGACCAGCGCCCCTTGCAGGAGACCCACCACCACGTCGCTCCAGTGGTGCTTGTAGTCAGACACACGCGTGTATCCCACATAAATGGCAAAGGCCACCAGGAAGAACTGAATTGTGGGCCGGAGGAGGCGGGCCCACTTGGATGCCATACGTGCCTGGACATACAGCTACAGAGGAAAAACAACAACATATGAGGAAATGAATGAATATGGGGGGAAAAAATGCTAAATCAGTCTTGAGGGTTCAGTAGCAGGAAAATAAATGCATTTCCTTAAAAGTTACAGGAAATCATCTTGTGACAAATACAGACACGTCTGAACATGAGTGAAGCAGCCAGAAAATTATTAATGTCGCTCCAAACCTGTATGACTTTCTCTTTTTTGGAACACACAATGAGAAATTTCAGATTTGTGCATGTTGTGAAGAGAAAACATCATGCAGGTTTGAAATAGCATGAGGGTGAGTAACCAATAAGAGAGCTATAATTATTGGGTGTACTGTTCCTTTAAGCACCGTATACTGTCATGATTTGAAGCTTGAGACATTGCGGTCATATTTTATTGTCTCTGCAGTGTTTCCTGTTGCTCTCCTTTATCTGTCTACACAAGTCTTCTGTGTCAGCGTGATCGCAGGAGAGGAAGACAACTGTGACAACTCACCGCCAGAAACAACATGCAGTACATCCCGAAGGAGGAGTGACCGGAGTAGAACGACAGCCTGGCGCAACACAATCCACGGAGGAAGGGCGGATCAGACAGATACAAGGAGAAAGAAAAAAAGAATCATTTTCACAGTCCACGAATCATATAGAGTGACACATTTATGGGCCATTCTTCACTTTCATACTAAGTGTCAAGATTTATCACATGTTCATAATAGCCTTGACCTCCATGTGCCTTTTGGTATGATGTGCGATGATGTGAATTTTTACTGATCGGTTTGGTAATAATACTAATAATAAAATCATATAAAAGTATTAATAAACCTTAAACCCACTCTGAGATAATCAGTTTAGTGAAACGTGATGTAAAACTCCAAAAAAATTATTCTTCAAACTCTCAGAGATGGCACTTTTCTCATTTATATCATAACCAAATATTATTATTGTTATTTTTTTATAAACATTATTACCCATAATATTCAGCATATTGGTTGTGACAGCAAATTCTTGGTTAAAAGGGTTAAGTATTATTTATTATATGCATTATTATTTAATTATTATATTTACTGTTATATTAATATTTATTATCTTTTTTGTTATAGTATTTATAAATATTTAGAATGAGCTTTTTTATATTTTCATTTAAGCTCTCATATTTTCTTGGTCATTTTGTTATAGGCTGTTTTTTAAGCCTTACTTTAATTTCAGTTTTAGTAATTTTGGGAATTACTTCAGTTTCGCCCCATTTCAGCTAGTTGCCAAAATAACATATCTAATTTTTATTCAAGTTTTTAAAAAAGTTTTTCATCTAATATTTATATTTTATTTTATTTCAGCCATATTTCAAATACCAAAAACATGTTTTTATTAGGTTTAGTTAACAATAACAACACTGATGAAGAAATTCTGAAAATGTTAATAATAAGAAGAAAGTAAATAGACACAAATAAAATCTAATTTAAATCTATTTAAATCTTTACTTTAAAATGAGAAGGATTACTACTACTATTAATAATAATATATTTCAAAACAGAATTGAAAAAAAAAAAATTGACAAATCGGCATTACAGGACTTATATTTCCTTACAGAAAAAAAAGATGTGCCTGACCAGGGACCACATGCCTTACTTTCTAGTGCATGTAATCAAATCTATTATTTCAGATCTCTTGAGGACGTGGCATTTGAGAACATGAGTGCACTGCAAAGGTCAAATCCTAAGAAAGCACCAATGTACTGGACAAACAGGAAGTGAAACAACAGGTGACATATATAAACAAGTACAGGAAGTAGTGTTAGCAGTTCACGACCTCTGCCACGGGCCCTTCCCGTCCCCTGCTTCTGTACCTGGATTCGGTCACGTTGTGAACGCTTCCCGTGCAGTTGATCTCCAGCATGTAGCCCTTGCACACTTCTGGAGCGCACACCGCGATAAAGTTGGGCCTCAAGCGTCCGATGGTATACTTGGCCATATCGGTCAGAGACTGGCTCACACACGCGCCGAACAGAAACGTCCCCACCACTTTATAAAGCGCCGCAGCGTACTGGTTAAAGTTAGAATTGGAGTAGAGACGTTTGGTGTAGACCAGGTAGGCCTCTCCAGAAGTGATCTGCAAGTGAGAAAACAAGATTTTCAAGTTGAACGTTTCTTAGGGTTAATAACTTGAACCTTTAACCATAAGTTTAATACACTCTTAAAAATAAAGCTTCTTTATTAGCATCTTTGGTTCTATGAATACACATTAATAATCATGGATGGAATCTTTCCATCCCACAAAAGTTTCTTCACTCTCTTAAAGATAAAGGTTCTATATTGGCATTGAAGATTCCATGAAGAACCTTGAACATCCATAGAATCTTTTAATTCCATAAAAGGTTCTCTACAGTGGAAAAAGTGGTTCTTTTAAGAACTGTACACTGAAAGGTTTTTTGGGGAACCAAAATGGTTCTTCTATGTTAAAAAAAACCCTGATTTTGAACCTTTCTTTTTAAGAGCGTAGTAATACTAATGCATGACTACATATTGGCACATTGCAAATTGTACTCTCGCTGGTGAATCATGTTAAACTAATCACAATGTTCTTTCAGAAAATGTGGACACAATACCAAACCAACCTGCATGTTTTCGCAACCAAATTACACCACATAAAATTCATTTCAGAATTACCGCAACTGGTTGGTTCCCATGAGTAGTTCAACATCAAATCCTTTCAGATGTTTATGACGCTTCTTAAATGAACAGTTCACACACAAATGTTAATTCTGTGGTTATTAAGTCACCCTCGTGTTGTTTCAAACCTGTATGACTTTCTTTCTTTCATCTTTAGTACATAAAGGTAAACATGTGGCTACTATTAATTAAGGTTACATCTGTCAAACTCAATAAAAGTAGTAAATATTGAATTATGCACTATATTCCAACTCATATGAGAGCTTTATGAAAGGAATAGACAGATATTCAAATTGTTTTTCAGAGAAAACCTTCCAGTGAGCTATATGAATCATTAAATTGAACTCATGAAACACATTAGTCTGATTCTTTTGGAATCTTTTTGTCCTTTTTGAAGCTTCAAAGACAGAGTCACTATCCACTTTTTTCAACATAGGCTCACTGGAAAAACATTACATAAGAACATCTACTTAATTGTTGCAAAACACCACAAACATGCCTATACATACAATTCACTCCAGTTTCCAGCTGAATAATCACTAGTGGCAGTAAAACACCAGCAATTTTTTATTCATTTTCAGACAAATTATGATTAAAGGGGCAGAATCTTATTTTAATGAGGTTCCTTGCACAAAACTATGTTGTTATGACCTCAAAACACTTTTACCATAGTGTACGACTTGTAAACTAATACATCTTGACATTTGCATGCTTTTCTGACATAGTAAGCTTGCTTGGTAACTCACCCGGTACAGCACTACAGTTCTGAAGTCACAACACTCGAGCTGAAGCTCACATTCCAAATCAACTCATTTAGCAGACTGTTTCATAAAAGTGGTTTACAAGCCCTTGCCTATGACTCACTACTTGCTTTTGTTAGCAGTAGACACTGTTGTTTGGTTTTCGAGTGCCTTTGGCAAAAAAGAATACCGGTCTTTAGTGAGGCTTTTAGAGATGTTTTTTAGCAAATGAGTAGCCTGCTTACTGACCAGCTGTTAGTATTGAAGATGGGAGGTTGATACAGTTTCGCTTGAGAGGTGATTTTTGAACCGCTTTAGGGGGCAAATACAATAGAGCGGGGGTGTCCAATAGAGCCAAGTCACATGAGCGTGGTCTAAGACAGCAGGTATCAGTTTGTGAGCTAGAAGTACAGCTACAACACACTCACTTTGGGTGCTTGCTCTGAGAAGTTTCACTAGTGAGGCAGTGGCCCTCCAAGAAATTAACATTACACCACCACAAAAAGACCTTGATTTGCTGGTTCAGGTGTGTTTGATAAGGGATTGAGCTAAACTTTGCAGGATAGTGGCCCTCCAAGAATGGGTTTGGACACCCCTGCAATAGAGTATTAACATTTTCGCATCACTCACAGACATTTAAAGGAAAACAGCAGCCAAAAATGAAAATCTGCTGAAAACTGATTTTGTTTCTTCATAGGAACAGATTTGGAGAAATGTAGCATTACATCACTTGCTCACTAATGGATCCTCTACAGTGAGTGTGTGTCGTCAGAATGAGAGGCTTACCCGAAACCAGCCAAAATGTGATAGGACCGATAAAACAGTTTGGATTTGTTTCTTACAAACACAGGTTTTTGTGTCGTCAGAATGAGAGTCAAAACAGTTTGGATTTGTTTCTTACAAACACAGGTTTTCATTTCATAAGACATTATTTAATGGAGTGGTGTGGATTATTGTGATTTTTTTTATCAGCTGTTTAGATTCTCATTCTGACGGCACCCATTCACTTCAGAGGATCCATTGGTGAGCATGTGATGTAATTCTAAACTTCTCCAAATCTGATGAAGAACCGAACTCATCTACATCTTGGATGGCCCGAGCGTGAGTATATTTTCAGCAAATTTTTGGGAGAACTACTCCTTTAAGGGTTTGCTCAGCTGATTGACTGATGTAGACTCACGATAATGATGGAGCAGGAAATGGTAACGGCTGCCATCATTTTGTGAGAGATGGTGTCTGGTCTGTAGGGGTAACGGATGGTCTCGTCATCACAGTAAACACCACGATGGTACGGCTGGAACATGATGGTCATTATGATGAATGGCATCCCCACTGAAACACAAACAACAGCGTTATTATTGGCCCCAGATTGCTGGCTTGGTAACACACATCTAAACAAATCATGCATGACTTTTGTTGGATTTTCCATGGGAACAAAAAAGGCTTTCATAATAGGAAACAGGCAATGTGCAAGTTCATCAGTACTTCTGCGATACACACAGTTATGAATATGAAAATCGACACAGCTAGTGTGCAACACATCAGAAGGGTTTCCACATCAAGAGACACTGACTAATCACAAAATGTCAAACACATGTTCTGGATTCAGTGACGCTGGGTAATCTTCCGCTTCCTGTCCGGATACTGGAAGTCAATGGGAATTATCGTCAGGGTCACGGCACCAGATGTCATTTCAACGGATGCCCACAACAGTATCTCATAATCAGGAAAACAATGATTTATGTCTCGATCATGTGCAACTCCACCACTTTTTTTTATCTGAAGTCATGAGAACCAGGAGAGGGAATATTTATAAACCCTAGCTGTGTTTCTCAAAGCCTGAATATTCCGCACAGCTCTTTTTCCCATCGGACAGCACAGATGCCAATCAGATTTATCATGGACTGCCGAGGGAAAATAATCTCTGAATATTAAGGCAGAGTGAAATACTGTATATTTGCTTCATCTCAGAAGTCCATCAACATAGTTTCTATTCCCAAAGCCACGGTAACTTTCCCAGGATCAGGACCTTGGAGTCCAGTCACATATTATATTACTTGGATCCACACACGGGCACTGAAGCAGATGTACTTAACTAAATGACAGATTCAAAGCGCTCAGAGTCAGAAAAAGTTTAAAGATGTGCTCCAAAAGGCCAAAAAAGGGCCTTAAAGTATTTGGACACTTGGACACAATGTCATTGCATTAGATATATCACACCAAATGGCATTTATGTTGAAGAAACATAAAATTTGCATGTTTCAAGCAAAACATTTCACAAAACAATATTTTTAGGTTTCAGAGGCAATTTTAAACAAAAAGTAATTTAAAGTACTTTATATGAGCACAATAAGTAGATGAGAGAGAGAGAAATTATAAAAATGTAAAACGTCAAAATTTCTAAATCATTTAAAAAGATAAAATGAATAGGAAAAAAAACTAGTGTAAAAATTTATGACGGATTTTTTATTTCTTTTTTTTACAAAAAAATCATTACAATTCTAAAATAATTAAGAAACATTCAATGAATTAGAAAAACACTGTTTAAAAGCTGTTTAAGTAATGAAATAAAAATTATTTGAAAGAAATGTAAAAAAGTACAAGCTCTTTGCAAATATCACTTTGATACTTTGTTATCTAATGCAATGAAATTCACGTTCAAAAGTGTTTAAGTACTTTCATTACACCTTTATGTTTATGTCAGAGTGCATTTTTGGGGTTTTAGCAAATGCTCTTTCAGCTTTTATAGTTCACCTAAAATGAAAATTCTGTCATCATTCACTAGTTCCTCATGCTGTTTACACCAATATGAATTTCTTTCTTCTAGTAAACTGTTGATGGGCCCCACTGACTTACAAAGTAATGTTTTTTACATTTTCTTTTCTTTTCTTTTCTTTTCTTTTCTTTTTTGAATGAAGTATACCTTCAAGAAGGATTTTAGGGTTTAAGAAGCATTTTTAGATAATCTGTGCACCCATAATCTATTTCCAACAAGAAAAATCCCCATTTTAGTTCCAACAAGAAATCCCAGGTTGTGATGAGTGAGCATGCATTGTTTTCAGGAACAAAGAATACAAGCTTTTTCTTGCTCAAAAGGAAATGTCCATAAACCCGGACAGGGCTGTAAAAGGAAAAAAAAAAAAAAAACTGGCCTACATTCATAACATTGATACAATGGCACCAGCAAGCACACACATTTTCACAACGACTTTGACTGTAAAGCAGTCTTTTAACAGATGCGAAGAGATGACATTGAGCTTTGGGAGTCATCTGTTGGGAACTCTGGGAACTTTAATAAGAACCTTACTGCGTCAATGAAGGTAGAGTCATCGGTTACCATTAACCTACAGTAGCTGTTTACTGCCTACATAAGCAGCTGCCGTGTGAGTTCATTTATACATGAACCACCAATTATTAGGTTTTAGTAATTAATATTCATATATTTTATGAAAGAAGTCTCTTATGCTCACCAAGGCTGCATTTAGTTAATCATAAATACAGTAATATTGTTAACAGTACAGTTTTAAATATAGTTTTCTATATGTGAATATATGTTAAAATGTAATTTATTCCTGTGTAATTTTCAGCATCATTACTCCAGTCTTCAGTGTCACATGATCCTTCAGAAACCATTCTAATATGCTAAATTGCTGCTCATGAAACATTTCTGATTATTACCAATATTCAACACAGTTGTATTGCTTCATATTTTTGTGGAAACCATGATACATTTTTTTTTCCTCAAAATTTTTAGCACAACTGTTTTCAACACTGATCATGTTCCTGTGGCCTGTGGTAGAGCATTGCGTTAGTAGCGTAAAAGGTTGTGGGTTCAATTCCCAGGGAACACACACACAAAAAAACAAAAAAAAACAAATGTATAGCCTGAATGCAATGTAAGTTGCTTTGGATAAAAGCGTCTGCTAAATGCATAAATGTAAATGTTTGCAAAAGTGATCCTGAAGACTGGAGTAATGATGCCTAAAAATAAAGCTTTGCATCACAGGAATAAAACACATTTAAAAATATATTTAAATATAAAAGAGGTAAGTTAAATTGTAATATTTTTTCACAATATTGTTATGCTTGCTATATTTTTCAGCAAATAAATGCAGCCTTGGTGAGCATAAGACATTTCTTTCAAAAAAAAAAAAATATATATATATATATTTTTTTGCAAATAAAGTCCAAATAAAGAAACTGCATAATAAACTACATAAAAGTAAAAAAAAACAAACCAAAAAAAAAAAACACACATGGTGAATTAGACTTCCAAGCTAGTATTTTAGAGAGCAGCATAACCAGACTTTCACTAGGAGCATTCGTAACATGCTTCTTACTTAGTTCACTAGATTTTAGACCGCAGCCACAATCTGACTCAGATTGATAACATTCAACTGGGTTATGTAAGGGTTGAACCTCTAGTTTCAGTAACACGGCCCTCCATTTAAACATGTTAAGTGTTACTTCACACGAGACTCTCAAATCATATGTGTGAAGGTAAAACTGTCTGTC
>NC_056598.1:28738203-28740703 GCF_018340385.1 Cyprinus carpio | reverse complement strand
TGGATGACCTGAGGATGAGTGCATTTTTAGCAAACTTTCATTTTTGGGTGAATATTTTCTTTAATGGTATAAAGTGTTCATGCTGCATTAAAATACTGCCAACTGTTTATGCTAATGAGAACAGAATGTAGTGCATACTTGTATTAGCATCCCTGACATGCATGCATGAAATCAAGCAATCCCAAACCTGCATAAAGTTTTGGTTCTTACAATGATTATAATCATGTTCTTGGAACAACATTCGTTTCAGCCAATCATATTTTAGGGTTATTGGGTTCATTTCTCTCTGGTAGTTTATGATAAGGATGGGTTGATGGAAATTTCAATCCACACGTCAAACTTGGCTAAAATGCATTGTTCCAGAGGAAATGTAGTGGACACAAAACAAAGCACACCTTGCATGTCTTTTCAATCAGAACCTGCTGCTATGATATTGGCATCTAAAGTCATTTACTGTAAGTGAATGATGTTTGAGATCAGCTGCTGACTCAGAACATACATCTGTTTTAACTTTCCTCTTTCCATGCAGAAAAATAAAACCTGTCCATTCACATTAAATGAAGAAAAGCATCGATCATTTTGTATTAATGACACAAGATTGAACACTCACTAAAGAACTAAGTTAGGCACCTCACTGCAGCACATCTCAGAAATTAAGGCCTAAACATTCATTCACATTAACTATGTACACTACAGTTCAAAAGTCTGGAATTGGTATAAATGCAGCTTTTATTAGACCAAAAATAACAGTAATATTGTGAAATAATATTACAATTTAAAATAAATGTTTTCTATTTGAATATATGTTAAAATGTAATTTATTCCTGTCATGCAAAGCTGGAAGAAAACGCATCCCTGGAAGAAAATTCCCGGGATGCGTTGAGTTCCTGGTAATCCCGAGAGCTCAAATTCCTCTCCGAAGAGCAAAACACATGCACAGCTCTGGCCTTATAATGGATGGACTGCATGGCAGGCATATTTTGAAGTTATTACAGTGCCGAGTGATCGGGAGCTGTGCCAAAGGATCACTTGTCTTCGTGCTCGCATGGGTCCGAACTTACGGAATAAGAAGCGCTATTGTCTTGGGGCCTGTCGCAATGTCATCTGGCTCTCGCGTTTCAGCCAGGTTGAAACTGGAGGAAATAAACGGCCAAGAATTCACATTTGGACACAGTTTGCTATCCTTGTGGCCTTTGACTCTGTTCTGCGTTTCCCAGGGCCAGAGAAATTTGAAATTATACATGTTATTGTTCTTCCCAAACTCAACAAAGCCAAAATATACATCATATCACAATAGTATCCGTGTTTAAAAAGACATCTGTACAGGTCTCAAATTTAACAGAAAAACTGCTCATTTTCTTTCACAATCACTTGGAGAATGTGGCAGCATTCAGCCAAAATGAAGGCTTTACAATGATGGAAAATGAGTGTTGCCACGCTGGAATGATAAAGTGATATGACAACATTTTAAGAGGAACGTTGGCTAAGACAGAGATAATAAAAATCTTGAGGAAGATTGCAAAATATGATGAGCCATGACTCTTGCATCAGCTTCTTATTTGCCTGAATTAAACAAATTCATTCATCATTTTGGCATTTCTTGGTTTTAATAAACACTAGCTTTAATAAGTTTTTTTTTCTTCTTTTTTTTTGATGGGAAGAAATCAATACTTTTATTCAGCAAGAAATGCACTGATTAAATTAATTAAAAGTCAGAGTAAAGACATTTAGAATGTTACAAATGATTTCCAATTCAAATAAATGCTGTTCTTTTGAACATTCTATTCAACAGAGAATCCTGAAAATGGAAAATATATCAGTTTCTACACAAATATGGAGCAGCACAACTGTTTTCAACACTGATAATAATCATAAATGTTTTTTGAGAAGCAAATCAGTAATCAAAATTCCTGATGGATCTTGTGACACTGAAGACTGGAGTAATGATGCTGAAAATTCAACTTTGATCACAGAAATAAATAATATTTTAAAATATATTCAAATAGAATATTTTTTTATTTGCTGTTTTAAATGATTTTTTTTTTATAAAATAAATGCAGCCTTGGTGATCATATGAGATTTTGATTTTAAAAATCTTACCAACCCCCAAAATTTCAAACAGTGCTCTTTATCAGGTACTATATATTTATTACAGAACATGTAAGTAACTATAATAATATAATAACATTGCATTATATTTCATGTTTTCTATGCACATGGCAACCCTGAATGTAAACCCTTGAGTTATGAGCTGGATGTGTGCTGGTGAAATCTCATTTTCTCTCTGGACTGGAATCAGGGTAATTTTCTCACAAAACTGAAGACACTGACCGTAGCCGCTCAGAGAGAACATCGTACGGTCTCTGCATAATATCAAAACATGATGACAGAATTTGCATCCACTGTTTCAATAGTTCACACATTTATTAAAGAAAATACAAGTGGTGTGTCACTGTACACAATAATGACTACCAGGTAAATATTTTAAGTCTAATTACTT